>NW_022631074.1:9743040-9758986 GCF_010015895.1 Lontra canadensis | reverse complement strand
TTGTGGAGCATAACAAATAGCATGGAGGACAAGGGGAGATGGAGAAAAGGGAGTTGAGGGAAATTGGAAGGGGAGGTGAACCATGAGAGACTATGGACTCTGAAGAACAATCTGAGGGGTTTGAAGCAGCAGGGGGTGGGAGGTTGGGGGAACCAGGTGGTGGGTATTAAGGAGGGCATGTATTGCGTGGAGTACTGGGTGTGGTGCAAAAACAATGAATACTGTTACGCTGAAAAGAAATTAAAAAAATGTTTATAAAAAAATTGACTAACACTAAAGATAAAAATAGTATTTTTTATTATAAATTTTTACTAGTATTCTTTTCTTGTCTTTAATAATTTTAATTGTGGCAAAAGGTAAAAAACAAAATTTCCCCTTTTAAGGGTGAAAATATCCTTTTTTAAAAAAAAGATTTTATTTATTTATCTGACAGAGAGAGATCACAAGTAGGCAGAGCAGCTGGCAGAGAGGGGGTGGGAAGCAGGTTCCGTACTGAGCAGAGAACCTGATGCAGGACTGGATCCCAGGACCCTGAGATTATGACCCAGGCCAAAGGCATCGGCTTAACCCACTGAGCCACCCAGGCTCCACAAGAATGAAAATATTTTTCTTTTTAAGAATAGATATTCTGTGTGAAGTAATATTCAAATATAGTCTCTTGAAAAAACACAAAGAAAATTAGGAATCAAATATATACAGTGTACATCTGACAGATGGTATAGTTTAAGAAGGGATGAATTCTTCAGAACCTGGAATGTGCCATACTTTGTAAGATTATGCTTTGGAATTCCAGAAATTGTCAACAATATTAAATGGAGGTGATCTTTACATATAGACTTGTATTCCTAGTATTTGTTGTATTTGTTCAAAATTTTAACTCATTACTCTTTGAAACAATTAGTTAATAGTTTAGCTAATTTTTTGTGGCACAGTATGTGATCTCAAGAATAATTATTTAATTCATTCTTGAAGGGACCTAGTAGCTAAGATTTTGGAATACATATTAGCAGAATCTCTCCTTGCAGAACTTATTTATTTGTATCCTATACTAAGATGTATTAGTAAGTGAATATTTTATGGACAAAGTGGTCCTTTTCTACTTTCTCAATATTCCATCATTTTGAAAAACTTTTTTTTTCAAATTTAAATTAATTTTCCACAGGGGATGATATTTCTTCTAGAATGTTATAAAAATTTCATTATAATTTTTTTCATAGCATTTATTACTTCCTTATTTCTTAGACTATAAATAAAAGGGTTTAACAAAGGGATCACTAGAGTATAAAAAACAGCACCAGGTATATCTTTATCCTCTTCTTTAACTGAATGAGGTCTAATGTACACAAAGAGAAGAGAACCATAGAATATTGAGACAGAGAGAAAGTGGGATGCACAAGTAGATAAGGCTTTGCCTCTTCCCTCTTTGGATTTCATTTTGAAAATCATGAAAAGGATGCAGAGATAGGAGATTAGGACTATGATAATAGAGAAGACTTGAATTGCACCTGCAAAGATAAATATCATCAATTCATTGATATAAGGGTCAACACAGGAAAGTCTGTATAATGGAAAAACATCACAAAAAAAGTGATTAATTTGATTTGACCCACAGAAAGTTAACCTAAAGAGAAACCCTACATGAATCATGGGATGCAGGTTTCCAGCTATGTAGGCCCCTGTGGTCATCTGAATGCATACTTTCTTTGACATCATGGTGTGGTACTGCAGAGGGCTACATATGGCCACATAGCGATCATAGGCCATTGATGCCAGGAGAAAGCAGTCTGTAGTTTCAGCAAGGCAGAGAAAATAAAATTGTGCCATGCATTCATAAAGGGAAATTGTTTTGTCCTTTGAAAAGAAATTTTCTAACATTCTGGGGGTAATGGCACAGGAACAACAGGAATCCATCAGAGCCAGGTTGCCCAGAAAGATGTACATTGGTGTATGAAGACGATGCTCCATACAAATCAATGTCACCAGGCCAAGATTCCCCACCATAGTGATCACATAGATAGTGAGAAACACCACAAACAGGAGGCTCTTCAACTCTGGATGATCTGCAAATCCTATGAGGATAAATTCAGTGGTCAAGGAGTAGTTATCCTCAGTCATATCCACCTTCTCTGTTGAGAGAGGAATTCTGGAAATATAAGATTCTAATTTAGAGTGTATATAACTTTCCTTCCAACTTTTTCTTTTTACAACAAAATGAGGAGCTTCTTCAAACTTCCCTTAGTATCTCTGGATGAAGGCACACAAACCTCTAGGGGATAGTCATTCCCCTAACATGTCATTTTATAATCTCAATTCTGAAATTCAGCATTCCTGTGAATATTTTTGTAATTGCAAGAAGAATGCTTACAATGGTAAAGGTTTTCTTGATGAATTCACGTATGAATAGTGTAGAAATCTTGTCTAACTATATTTGTACATTGTTGACAAAGAATATCAGTGTCAATTTTTGTATTAAAGATTCTTAAAATAAATTTACCATCAATTTCCATATATACACATTTTTATAACTGGGCACAAAGATTTCATATACTCTTCTGGTGGAGTGAATGCCTGAAAATAGCATTCAACAAATATTAAATTTATATCTTAGAAATTGTATGAAGATCACAAAGTTTAAGTATAGGACTTTCATCCTTAAAAAAATTACTTTGGTTCTCCAAGGAAGTAAATATCTGTATATTTTCACCTCTTTCATCACCTTCTCTGGGATTAGATCCATTTCCATAAAAACTGATTTTGTCTATCCCATCATTCCTGTCGATATTTCCCAGATATATAAATCCTTTTCTTCTTTATGTAAAGCATAGTTTACATATAATGTTACTTAAGAAAGTTTTAACTAAATGCGCCAGACCACACTGATTTTTACTTCCTGCATTCTCAAGCATATCCTATATATGCAACACAATCCAGAATTGCTTGTGTATAATCTACATGGCTTTTTTCCTATATGCATGCACAGTTTCGTTATTAGAATTGTAGACATTTGAGTTTAGTTATGACTTATGAGTTGTTTGTGCTATAGAGGAAAAAGGTACTGATTCCAGTCCTAGCTTCAAACACCTGAGACAGGTGAACTTGTCGGTATACTACCACTGATCCTTAGTGATCTCTTTGCTTTCTGCAAATTGAGACTGCTAATTTTGAACAAGAGCCTACAATGGAAATTCTTGGAAATTAATCATTAAAAAATTTTTGTATCATTTTCTTATCTGAATTGACCCATCTACTATTTTCCTGCTTCCTAAGAAACTTATATAAGATTTTCTGATGTATATCACAGTAGTTTGAAATCCAGTAAAAATAAGCTTGCCTGTATATTTTAGTTTTGTACTACTTAGAAAAAGAGAAAAAAATCTTAACATGATTTTTGAGATGGGGCTCCTGGGTAGCTCAGATGGTTAAGTGTCCCCCTTTGGATCAGGTCATGATCTCCAGGTCCTCCAACTGAGCCCCATGTCCAGGTCCTCCAACTGAACCATGTATAAAAGCCAGCTCAGCAGGGAGTCTGCTGCTTCTTCTCCCTTCCCCTCTCCCCCAGCTTGAGCTTTCTCTGTCTGCCCCGCTGTCTATCAAAAAATAAATTTTTTTTAAATTTAAATATGATTTTCAAAGACAAATTTTGTTTTACCTCAAAGGCTATTTTCTATCATGACATAGGGATCCATTAGGATATTTTGACCAATGTGTATAATTATGTAAATTCTCCGGTCAAAATGGGTTTATTTTTCCATAATGAAAACATCAAAATATAGGCACAGGTGGAATGTTTTATTTTCTTGTTTTAAAGTACTAAAGATAAGCCATTTAATTATTCAGCTATGTTAGATTAACTTTCAATGTACTTGCCTGAATTATTTAACAGAATTAAGCTGCACTCTTACCTGTAATTTTTGAAGATATACCTTATAATCAGAAAAGGTCAGCATGAACTGAGTTTAAATCTTGTGCTAATTTGCCATAGCCTTCAGTTGTGAGAAGATCTAGAAAAGTGAGAAGTTGAAATCTCAGAACTAATTCAATAAATCAATACTTATGGATGCTAATAGCAAAAGTAAAGATAAATTTGAGTACTTCCTTTATCTGAGTGCACTGAGAAGAGTCTTACAACATCAGATTGCTTTTTTTAATGATGGTATGTCTTGTTGAATTTCAGGATATAATTTATGGTCTCAAAAACATTTGGGATTAAAAGAATGAAAATCTAGGAGACTACTAAGAGGTCAGTGTCAATAATTACGTTCCTTACAAGTGCAAAGTTAAACTTTCCCATCAAATGCTTATGGGACTTCCCTATGATGACGTCAGTGTATTTCTATGGGGAGATTCAGCTCCCAAACCATATTAACTCTGTGACACAAATTAAAAATGACCTGTGAGACAATGAGGTTAAAATAAATGACCTTCACTAAAGTCACTAAGTCACTTGATGATCATCTTGCTGATTCTTATGTAACTGACATCATGTTTAGAATTGTGTTCATTATCCTGTGCATAAAATGTAAAATGAGCCGAAGAGAGTCTTGGGTCAGTTTGGACAGTTACCGGAGAGATTAATATGGTTTATAAAAGATAATTAGCATTTAGAGAGGGGAACATAGGTGTGGGAGGTTTAGCTAGACTCATCAACTCCTTCACTCTGAGTTGAATTTGTTCCATGTATTGCAAAACCCTCATGGAGACTTTGCTGTCACCCTTTAGCCACACATATGATTTACTGAGTTGTGCTCTGTTCTTTTCAGTTCACCCTAGTTACATTATCTTCTTACCCTGCTTTTCCTCTTCACTCCATTAATCATATAAATATACTGTATCATTAATAAAATTTAATTTGATATAAATACTATATAGAGAGTATATATAACACAGACAACATAGAGTTGCCTCTAATCCATCACTTGTTGCCAGCTGCTAAAATTAGCTATAGGGATTTCTGTTATGTTCATTCCTACATTTCTAACACCACGAAAGATGATACTTTGTGGTGCGTAAACAATATTTGTTGGATGACAAAAAAATGAAGTCTACTGCTCAGGAACTTGCAATGCTCTCTTTTTAGTGTTCAAACCAAATCCATTTTTTAAGGATTTTTGTTTTTGTTTTTGTTTTAGATTTTACTTACTAATTTGAGAGAGAGAGAAAATGAGAGGGGGGGGAGGAGCAGAGGAAATAGAAAGAGAGAGAGAAGCTGACTCCCTGTTGAGCAGAGAGATGGACATGGGGCTCTGGGGCTTGGTCCCAGTACTCCAGGATCATAACCTGAGTCGAAGGCAGAAGCTTAACTGATTGAGCCATGCAGACACTCCCAAATCCATTTTTCTTATTTTGGTATTCCTGATTTTTCTTCTTTTGGTATTCCAGATTCTCCACAGTCAGCCAGTTTCCTATCCATCACTTTCCTTTCTTCCTATTATGTCAGGGCACTTGGCCATGTACATGCCTTCACTGTCCTTCTGTGCTTCAGCTAATTCACTGATAATGTTTACATCACCTAAAACTCTTTCTCTCGTTCCTTCTATCTCAATACTACTCATTCTTGAGCTCAAATCAGATCTCCTCCATGAGAACTTTCCTAGGTCTTTTAAATAGATTTGATTTTTTTTTCTTTTCCTGATTTACATGATACTTAACTGACTTATAATGCATTCACCACTCTGTCAGGTGCGACTCATACATGTCCTGATTGTAAAAGTCTTGACTAAATGTTAACTCACCAGTCATGTCATGCGTCTTTTTGAGAAACGACCAACAGACTGAGCTAAATCCTCAATACCTGTTGCACTAACTGCTAACACTTCCATTCTGTTCAACTTTTATCAAGTACTTTCAGTATGCAGGGTATTGGAAAAGACAATGGGGATTGTGACACAGGATGTGAAAATGGTGGAGATAAGTTCTCAGTTTTTCTATATGGCTCCCACAAGAAGCTTATCATCTAGTGGGGAGAAAGAAAGGCACCTACATTGCTAACTAGTGTGCAATTTAGGCTGTAATAAAAAAAAAGTGTAAACATGTTATATAATAATATACTGAGGGACGGGAATGGTGACCTGGAGGAAGAAAGAAAGGTTTTCCAGTGGAAGTGTAATTTCAGATAACTTTATAGGATAAGCAGGGTACTAATTAGAGAAGAACATGAGGAAAACCAATAGGTTGAGGGAACCATGTATAAAAGCCTGGACTCTGAAAACAGTCAGACCTAATTTTAAAAAAGGATAGTAAACTGGAGTGGCTGAAGCTTACTCATACATGATACATGGAGACCCAACAGGTAATATAAAAAGAAAAGGAAAATAGTCTGGAAATTGTTCTATTTGATTCCTTTCCATTTATCTTCTCTGCTCTGCCAGTTTACTAAAACCCTCTCCAAGGACACAACCAACTTTAAATGCCAACCCCAAAGAATATCTAATTATTTTCCTAACCAACTGTAGTGTTTGGTACTATTGAAGTCTTCTCTGGCTTCTTACGGTAACCCTCTCTGCTTCTGTCCTTGATTGCTGCATCTCAGTGTTTTATACTAGGTCATGTTTCCCTCTTTGCCCTGAATGATGCTTCTTTCTGATTGTATCCTTGACCTCCCTCTTCTTTCATTCTAGACTTTTCCCCATATTAGCTCATCTGCTCTTGTGTTTTCAGCAACCTTTCATCTGCTGATGGCTTCGCTGGAGGAGATATTTCAAACGATTTTGGTGTACATTCATATTAATAAGATCATTGGTAGTATGTTCTAAATATATATATTCTTACCTACAAATTAGATAGGTGTACCACTATACTAAAATATTATGCATTATAAAACATGAAAAGAGAAATTTAATACCAGAAATGGTATCAAATTTTTTAATTTTATGTATTAATAATATTAAAACATTGTTTACTCTCCACTACCACTATTATTAATTAATCATTCTGGTCAGAAAAAATGTGATATATGGCTTATTATTTAAATTGTAGCTTAACACTGTGGTACAACAATTCAAGCACTTGTTTGAATTTATTTCCAAACATCTTAAAATCCTACAAAGTTGAAAAGATACTATACACTGATATATCTGCTCAAATGGGAGAAGAATACAAATTTTGAGTGGGTCTCAGAACAAGAAAGTGATCTTCAGCAGGTCCATACTGACTCAGCAGCCAATAGTATTAGAAATATCTGAGACACAGCAATAATATGGATGTTCTGGGGGGAAAGCATTTATTGTGATCCACTCCTCCCTTTCCTCGGGCTTGGGGATATCCCTCAGGAGCAGATGATCTGCTCTAATCTTGTGATGTGTACTTCCAGAGTACAGAGTAGTTAAAGGTTTTGAAGAGTTAAACATCTTTTAAACAAATACATGTTTAAACTAAACTAATTGACTAGCTTCTTCCTGCTATTTTGTCATAGCCCAACCCAGAAGTCAATCCTAGCAACAAGAACAAAAATAATTCACTTTAAGTGTATGATATAAGCAACTGTTATATATATTATATAAATATATATTATTTTAATTATATTTATATTATTTATAAATATGTAATAAATATAAATCTAGACAGACACATGAACACAAACATATACAAGTGCATATATGCAGATCTAGATATATACTGGATTTGCACATACTCTTGTAGCAATGACAATCCATTAAAAATTATGGAGAAGAGATATGGTTTAATCAGAGTCGTTTCTGAAGAATAACAAGATGGCTATGTTATGGAAGGAATAGTATCAGGATGTAAAAGATAAGTAACCAAAGTTTTGCGAAACACAGAAGCAGGGCCAAGGCTGCAGGAGTATAAGTACTAAAGAGTGTGGAGTTTCAGTGTTGAGAAAGGCAGGGCAGGAATGGACTTGAAGGTGGGTCACTCATTATACTCAGAGTATGGGGTACAAGAAAGCTAACATTTAAGAATTCTTAGGACAGAGAACATCCAAAATCTTGCTCATTTTCATGTCTTTCCCAACCACCCACTAGGCGCTCTGACATCATATTACCTTAACATTACTTGAATTTTGGAAATATACTTTTTTTTTTTAAATATCTCACTTTATCACTGAAGAAAGACATTACATTTTGTTTTTGAGTTTCAAAACATAAATGCTGATTATTGCCAGGGTCTTTTTACTTGCTCCCCTTTCCTCTGCTCCAGCTGTAAGTTCTTCAGTTGCTGTGTGAAAGATCACAGTGTCACAAACTTGCCTTGTCCTTAAGAGAGACAACTTTCTTCTGAAATAAGGCAGTGGGGCCAATATCTTCAGCAAATGTCTCTACCGCATTTCAACTGGGGTTGAAAGTGTTTCTGTGCCTTCTGAGTTTTGGATGATTGGCCCACTATACGGTGCTGGCGCTGATTAGAACAGTTTTCATCTGGTGGCAGAGCTCATGGTTCTAAGTGGCACAGTATTATCTTTTGTAGACCAGACAATGCCACAAATGGGTAAGAGGAATAATCACATACATTGCCTCATTTTAAATTTGTCCAGGCATTCAGCTATATAAACTATTCCTATACACTTGGTCCTAAATAACAAAGTGACTGGGGAAAATACAAGGGAGCACTAAAGAAATTTATCTCAAATTACTGCAGGGAATTGAATTTGTGGCTCAGTTGAAATAGGTAACCACTTCTATTTAACAGGCTATGAATAGCTATCAGATAGCGTTGTAATGTGTGTTCTTTAGGATGACCTTTGGCAAGTTATGGTGGGTCCTGAGGCACTTGAGGCCACAACTGATGTACTACTTTCTTGTGAATTTTTCTGTTAACATTCTCTGTGAATCAGACAAATCAGAAGGCTGGTGTCTTTTTTTTTTCTTTTTTTAATCTTTTTAATTTCTTTTCAGTGTTCCATAATTCATTGTTTATGCACCACACCCCGTGCTCCATATAATACGTGCCCTCCATAATACCCACCACCAGCCTCACCCAACCTCTCACCCACTCCCCTCCAAAACCCTCAGATTGTTTTCTCAGAGTCCACAGTCTCTCATGGCTCATCTCCCTTTCCAATTTCCCTCAACTCCCTTCTCCTCTCTATCTCCCTGTGTCCTCCGTGGAAATATACTTTTAAAGCCCTCATGTCATCAACATGTGTTAAAAATTACATGTTACTGTTGTACCTTACTAGCATCATTCTTTTTTTTTTTAAAGGAAGATTGACCGTTTCCTTCCTATTCTGCTACTTCCCTTTTCATCTCTATGACCATCTCACTTAAAATTCTGAAGTCTCCTCTCTTAGCTTTCTGAATTAGTGGAGTTTTACAGATTAACCTACAACATACAAACACAGCTAGAAGAGGCATGTAGAAGGCATATAGACAATGAGAGGCAATCTTACCCTTCCGCCTGCCTCGCTCCATCTCATTTCTCATACACACACATTGGGCTAAGACCATCTCTTACAATTTGCCTTGACCCTCACTGTTTTAACTCCCTGCTTATATTTTCCTAATCGCTCCTCCATTTCTTTTGGTTTCCCTCAGTGCCATGAGAGTTGTTGAATCCCCACATGAAGTGAAATTCACCATGCCGCAAATAAAGTGGAATGAGAAACCTTTCGATGGCTAGCAGAATTCTTGGGATTTGTTGCCATTCGTTCAAACATAAACCTTCCTCCACTATGGAGTTAAATGTGTGTGGCCCTCGCTCCAGGCTATATGGCTATAAAATGATCAAAGACATCATAATCAATTCCTGTTCAGAGGAAATACACGCTATAATACTGAATGATTTTGTAAAACTGCAAGAAAGAATATGTAAGCATATAAAATGCTTTTATTTGTTTTATGCTTCAATTATTCTAGTATGATATGAACACATGTAATAAATCATTAAAACCTAGGGCAATTCTAATTGGAAAATCTTTGCACTCTTACAAAACAGAACACATATAACCTGCATAATTTGTGATGCTTTTAATGAAAAAGAGAATGGGTAATAGTGTGAGATCTAAACGCTTCTCTTTAATATTTTTCTTAGTGAATCTATGACTTTTTTTTTTTATTTCTCAGGCTATCTAGATCATTAGATTTAACAAAGGAATTATGACAGTGCAAAACAGAGAGTCCATCATATCTTGATCATCACATTGTGCAGATCCAGGACACACATACCTGAAGAGAAGAAGGCCATACCATAAAGACACAGACTAAAGATGGGCTCCACAGGTGGTAAAGGCTTTTTTAACGCCTTGCAGAGACTTCTTCAGATTGTAAAGAGAATAAGTGTATAAGAGACCAGAACAATCAGAATGGTAAATACCTATATTGACCCAGAGAAAATAAAAACCATCAGAACATTAAGTGAAGGGTCAGTACAGGAAATCTTAAACAATGGCATGATGTCACAGTAAAAGTGATATGTTAGAATTACAACAGGTTAATCTGAATAAGAAACCTATATGAATTACAGAATGAACAAAGCCACCTACAAATGATGAGAGTAACAGTCAAGTGCAAAGTCTATAGGTCTTAATCACTGGATAAAGTAATGGTTTGCATATGGATACATATAGATCCTATGCCATTATTGCCAAGAAAAAACATGCTGTGGTTCCCCCAATGCAAAGGAAAAAAAATGCATCATGTACTCAGAGAGAGAGATCCTCTTACTCTAGGCTAGGAAGTTGACCAGCATATCTCTCAATTTGGGCAGAATGCTCTTGAGAATTGGCCACATTGTGCAGCAATTCAGGTCCCGCGCTCTCCCAGTGTTTGTAGCCTGATCTCCCTAGGTGCTTGTTGTGACCCTCGGGGACAATGGGACGGGGCCATGTGGCTCCCCTGAGGGGCCCCACTCAGTCAAGCTCCCCAGGGGCAGTTTGAGCAAGGGGATCAGACTGAGCGACAGGCTTTGGGTTTGTGGCCTGGTGGCAGCCTAAGGTGGGGGTGGCCTCAGGGGGTATGCAGGTTTCTCCCACTCTGAGTGTTCTGCACAGCTCCAAAGGGCACAGATTCCTACTGGGTGGCAGATGGAGTCCTGAGGTTTGGCTCAAGAGTCACCAGTCTGGATGGCTTGGTGGCCAGTGCTCTGGGGATGGAAACCTGAAAACCCAACTTAGATTACCTGAAAACCCAACTTAGGGCCTAGGGACATAGCAGGCCTGATCTGCCGGTGCTGAGGCAGATTCCCAGTGGGCAAAGTAGGGGGAAACGGACAGACAGGGCTTCAAAGTCTGGGTTTCTACCCTGGGGGGCTACCCAACATGGGGTTGCCCTCCGGAAACATCTCCCACACTGAGGGTTTTGCACAGCTCCAAAATGGCACAGTTTCCTCCTGGTGGCAGGCAGAATCCTGGAGTATGGCTCAGGAGTCCCCAGTCTGGAGGGCTTGGGGCCAGGCCTCTGGGGATGGAAGCCTAAAACCCAACCTAGGGTTAGGGTTAGGGCCTACGTGCATGACAGGGCAGATCTGCCAGCACTAAGACGGGCTTTCCAGGGCTTGAGTAGTGGGAGGGGTTGGATATGATGGGTCTAGCATTTAGAGTGCTTTCTCACAGGGTACTGGCCCCAACCACTCAGGACCATGGGCCAGGTACATGCGGTTCCCCTGAAGGCTTGCACCGCCAAAAGCAAGTTCAACAGGTGTTTCGGGCCAATACTCACGAACTTTCTGCCCCAAAAGATATCACTTGGGGCAGAAATCTCATGGGAATTGGCTGGTGATATTCGGCAATTCAGGCTATGTGCACACCAGGTGTTTGGAGTGCTTTCTCTCTGGTTGCATGTTGCTACCGTCTGGGACCATGCACAGGGCCCAAGTCACCCCCCAAGGGCCCCCACTGAGGCTAGCATTCTGGGGTAGAGTTGAGGGAGGGGGACAAGCTGAGTGTCAGGCTCCAGCTTTGTGGCCCAGGTATCACCAAAAGTGATGGTGGCCTCATGGGGACATGCAAGTTTTTACTGTTGTGACCTCCCCCAGGGTGCTCTGTGCTATTCCTTATATTCTACATATTAGTGAAAATGTATGATAATTTTGCTGCTACTTTTGAGTGTCATTACAAAAGGGAGGACTTGCAAAAGGGGTGGGCTGCTATGCAAGCTGTGCTGGCACTTGGGTTACCCGATCCACCAAAAACAGTGGTGGTCCAATTGGCAATAGCACAGGGCGATGTTGTATGGAGTCTTGGGCTGCTATCTGTGGGTAAATCACAGCACCGGTCCTAAATTTTATATTAAGCTCTGCCATCACTGTGGACATCTACTTTCCATTTGATAAAGAGCTATTGGTCTGTTGCTAGGCTTTGGTAGAGATTGAATGCTCAACCATGGGCTAGCAATTTCCCATGAAACCAGAGCTGCCTATCGTGAACTGTGTATTGTATGACCCACCAAGACATAAATTTTGGAATACATGGCCACAGCATCATCAAATGGATGTGATATACACATGATGTAGCCTGAGGAGGCCCTGAAGGTGTCAGTAAGTTACATGAAGAAGTGGTCCAAATGCCCATGTTCCCCATGCCTGTTAGCCTGGCTTCTCTATTCCAGCCATACTTATGGGCTCCTTCTGAAGGGTTCTCTGTAGTCAGTAAACAGAGGGAGAGATGACCTGGGCCTGGTTTACTGATAATTCTGCAAGATATGCAGGCACCTTTCAAAGTGAATAATTGCAGCACTACTGCGTTGACCTGGGACATCCCTGAAGGCTAATAGTGAGAGAAATTCCTTCCAGTGGTCAGAATTTTGAGTAGTGCACCTGGTCTTTCACCTGCCTACAAGGAGGAATAGCCATGTGTTTGGTTATTTAATGATTCAAATGTTTTGAGAAGTGGTTTGGCTGGATGGTCAGGGAATCGGAAGGTTTATGACTGGAAAATGATGCAAGGAAATTTGTGGGAGAGGCAAGAAATGTAGAAATATTTGTGTCCTATGTGATGCTCAGCAAAGGGAACCTTAGCAGTGGAGGATTTTAATAATCAAGTAGGAAGAATCACCAAATGCGCTCACGGAACAGGGGGCTATGGCAGCAGGAATGGAGGTTTATATATGAGCTCCACAACATGGACCTCTACTCACCATAGACAATCTGGCTACAGCCACTGTTGAATGTCCAGTCTGCCAGCAGCAGAGATTTGAATCTGGGTCCCTGATATGGCACCATTCATTGGAGTGATCAGCCATCTACCTCATGGCTGATCGATATTGGCCAGATTCCAATGTATGGAAAGGAAATGTTTTATTCTTATAAGAATAGACACGTATTCCAGATACATATTGTCAGTACTGCGAGTAATGGTCCTGACAAAACTTTATCTGTGGACTAACAGTATTCCTTGTCCACGGTCATGGTATCCCATGCCCACTGCTTCTAATTGAGCAATTTACTTCACAGTAAATATAGTCTGGTAATGTCCCCGTGATAACAAATTACCTTGTCTTAATATTTTCCCCACCATCATGATACACGGAGTTAGCTAGAATGATAGAATCATCTTTCAAAACTCAGTTATTGCACCTTCTAGGTGCCGTTATTGGGCATGGCTCAGCAAGCCTCTCCAGAAGCCTGTATATTTTCTCAGTCAGTGTCCAATACTCAGAATAGTTTCTTCCATAGCTAAAATTCACCAGCCCAGGAATTAAGTAGTGAAAATTTGAGTGATACCACTCACTATTACCACCCGTTAATGACACACTAGTGTAATCTTTTCAAGTCTTCTTTTGCCTTTGTGCTCTGCTGACTAAAGGTCTTAGAACCAGAAGGAAGAATGTTTCCACCAGCACACACAACAATGATTCTGTTCATCAGAAAGTTGCAACTGGCACTGGGCCACTTTGTGTTCTTCCTTCCTCTGTATCATTATGCAAAGAAGGGAGTTACCCAGTTAGTGAGACTACCAAGGAGAAATTGGAATAGTTCTCCACAGTGGGGATGAGGCCAAGTATGTCAGAAATTCAAATCACTTGGGTTTTTTCTTTAGTAGTACCATTCTCTGAAGTTAAGGTCAATAGAAAACTCCAACAAACTGATTCAGGCAGGATTGCTAAATCAGACCTTTAAGCAAGAAGGTAGAGAAACCTGACCAGTGAGTGGTTTACTACAGAATAAGGGATTGTGGAATGGGTACTGGAAGAAGAGGTAATTGTAAATAAGAGCTATGACCACATGACTAGTCTCGGAAATGAGGATTGTAATTGCCATAAATATTTAATCCTCAGCTTGTTTAAGAACATTTATGTGTGTGTGTGTGTGTGTGTGTGTACCCATATTTGTATGTTTGTATATATATAACAAATGTCTTTTCTTTCCTTCCACTTCTATTCTCTTATCATGTAAAATAAAATGTAATGAACTTATGTCATGGTAACTAATTATTGTTAATCTGACATCATAGTTTTTACGTTACCAAATATCAAGGAAGCTCTCATCAGGTATATGGTATAAAATCACTCAAGGAGTTTAACTCATTAACTGGGGAAAGGTATAGTGCATTTTCAGCTTTACACAGCATAGTTGTATCATGTTAGGTGGAATTATGACCTTGCTATTGGCCTTACCTGGCACTTAAGTACGGTTTAAGGAATTGTGTATGGGTGCCAAGTTGGCAGTGGGTGGACTTGTGATGGTTCATTGTATATGCCAACTTGACTATTGCATAAGATGTCTAGATAATTGGTTAAATATTATTTCTTGTTGTATGTGTGAGGGTGTGTTCAGAAGAAATTGGTATCATGTCAGTTGACTGAGTAAAGTAGAAGGCTTTCCCTGATGCTGGTGAGAAACATCCTAATCCATTGAGAGCCTGAATGGAACAAAAAGCCAGAGGAGGTTAAATGAACTCTGCCTGACTGGTTGATCTGTGACATTAATACTTTCCTGCCCTTGGTGCTCTTGATCCTCGGTCTTTTCTTCAGAGCCGAAGGGTGGAATTTATACTTTTTATTGGCTTTCTTATTCTCACATTTTAGAATTACATTATTTTTCTTGGGTCTCAAACCTTGCAGACCACAGATCATCGGACTTCTCAGGGTCCCTGTTCACATGAGCCAGTATCTTACAGTATATGTCATATATATATGTATGTATATATATACATACATATATATTCATATTTATATATAATATTTTATATACATGTATATCTTTAACTTAGGGATTGGTATATATTATTGGTTCTGTATTCTGGACAACCCTGAGCTATACAAACTCTACCTGTATATTAGTGACTTATTCTTAATCTGAGAAAGAGACTGAAATATGATGCAATTGTTAGCTATTGAACTGAACTCATTCTTAGAAGGTAACTTTTATGAAGAGGTATCATTATATGTTACAACATGTGTATTATCTTGTATACAAAATTAATTTGAGAAAGATGTTTCAAAAGTTGACCCAGATGACATTAAATTTTCTAATGAACGGATAGCCTTGTCATTAACCTTTGAGACAGTGGGCTCTTAGTTGGCTATCATCATTGTTAATCATGTTTTCAAGAAAAAATTATAGAATCATCCATAATACTTCATTGTTTGAAGCATATGTTCCCTTGAAACCTGCATTCAGCTGCCCAAACAGAGAGAAAAGTATAAAAGTCCTAGAGGACAGGAGAAGCTGTTGCCTTCACCCCTTCTCCTCTCTGTAAACCCTGCCCTTCCCTTCTAAGGATCTGTGAGACTTCTCCTTGATGGTCCTTGCTCTCTTCCTTGCACAAGTCCCACTACTAACTGCTGCCCCTCCCTGGGGAGCTGGTGCTTTTTTTTTTTCAGTGGCAAGATCAAAGATTCTGTCCCAGAGAGGGGAAAAGCTGAGATTGGAGAAGGGGCAGAAGCAGTGAAGGCAATGGTAGTACGTTCATAAGGTGATATTGTTTGGGGTCAGGCCCTAACTGTTGTCCTATCAGATGAAAATAAGACAAGGGGAGCCAAAGAATGAGCCATTAGAGCCAGAGGCAGGACCAGAGATAGAACTCCAGGGTTCCAGGGTAAACAGAGGGAGA
>NW_022631074.1:9719764-9733040 GCF_010015895.1 Lontra canadensis | reverse complement strand
GGTTTCCTACACAGAGTATCTTGTTGACTGCAAAGAGTGAGTGTCCGACTTCTTCCCTGCTGGTTTGGAAGCCTTTTCTTTCTTTTTGTTGTCTAATCATTGACGCTAGGACTTCCAGTACCATGTTAAATAATAGTGGTGAGATTGGACATCCCTGTCTTGCTCTTGACCTTAGAGGGAAAGTTCTCAGTTTTTCCCCAGTAAGGATGATTTTAGCTTGGGTTGTTCATATATGGCCTTTATGATCTTGAGGCATATTCCCTACATCCCTACTTTGCTGAAAGTTTCTATTGAGAAAAGATCCATACCTTATCAAAAGCTTTTCGGCATCTATTGAGAGGAGTGTATAGTTCTTGTCCTTTCTTTTACTAATGTGGTGTATCATGTTGATTGATTCATGAATATTGAACCACCCTTGTAACCCAGAAATAAATCCTATTTGATTGTGGCAAATGATCTGTTTAATCTACTGTTGGATTCGATTTGCTATTATATTGTTGAGAATTGTTTGCATCCATGCTCACTAGGGATATTGATTTGTAATTCTCTTTTTTAGTGGTGTTTTTGGGTTGGGGATCAAGGTAATGCTGCCCTTATAGAATGAGTTCCAAAGTTTTCCTTGCATTTCTGTTTTCTGGAATAGCAGGAGAAGGATATTAACTCTTCTTTAAGTGTTTGGTAGAAATCCCCTGTAAAGCCATCTTCCCCAGGCTTTTGTGTGCTGGGAGATTTTTGATTACTGATACAATTTCTTTCCTGGTTATTGGCCTGTTCCAGTTTTATATTTCTTCTGGTTTCATTTTCAGAATTTATATGTTTCTAGAGATGTATCCATATCTTCCAAATTGCCCAATTTCTTGGCATATAATTTTTCATAATATGCTCTTATAATTGTTTGTATTTCTGTAGTGTAGGTTGTGATTCCTCATCTCTCATTAGTGATTTTATTTACTAGGGTCCTTTCTTTTTTCTTTTTGTTAAGTCTGGCTAGAAGATTATCAATTTTATTAATTTTTTCATAGAACCAGCTCCTATTTCATTGATCTGTTCTACTAGATTGTTCTGTTTTTATATCATTTATTTCTGCTCACATATTTATTATTCCCTTCTTCCACTGGCTTTAGGCTTCATTGGTGGTTCTTTTTCCAGCATCTTTAGGTTTAGGGTTAGGTTGTGTATTTGAGATTTTTTTAAATTTCTTTTCAGCGTAATAGTATTCATTGTTTTTGCACCACACCCAGTACTCCACGCAATACATGCCCTCCTTAATACCTACCACCTGGCTCCCCCAACCTCCCTCCCCTGACCCCTTCAAAACCCTCAGATTGTTTTTCAGAGTTCATAGTCTCTCATGGTTCACCTCCCCTTCCAATTTCCCTCAACTCTCTTTTCTCCATCTCCCCTTGTCCTCCATGCTATTTATTATGCTCCACAAATAAGTGAAACCATATGATAATTGACTCTCTCTCCTTGACTTATTTCACTCAGCATAATCTCTTCCAGTCCCGTCCATGTTGCTACAAAAGTTGGGTATTCATCCTTTCTGATGGAGGCATAATACTCCATAGTGTATATGGACCACATCTTCCTCATCCATTCGTCCATTGAAGGGCATCTTGGTTCTTTCAACAGTTTGGCAACTTTGGCCATTGCTGCTATAAACATTGATAAAAGACCTCAACGTAAGATAGGAATCCATCAGAATCATAGAAGAGAACATAGGCAGTAACCTCTTTGATATCAGCCACAGCAACTTCTTTCAAGATATGTCTCCAAAGGCAAAGGAAACAAAAGTGAAAATGAACTTTTTGGACATCATCAAGATCAAAAGCTTCTGCACAGCAAAGGAAACAGTCAACAAAACAAAGAGGCAACCCACAGAATGGGAGAAGATATTTGCAAATGATAGTACAGACAAAAGGTTGATATCCAGGATCTATAAAGAACTTCTCAAACTCAACACACACAAAACAGATAATCATATCAAAAAATGGGCAGAAGATATGAACAGACACTTCTCCAATGAAGACATACAAATGGCTATCAGACACATGAAAAAATGTTCATCACCACTAGTCATCAGGGAGATTCAAATTAAAACCACATTGAGATACCACCTTACACCAGTTAGAATGGCCAAAATTAGCAAGACACGAAACAACGTGTGTTGGAGAGGATGTGGAGAAAGGGGAACCCTCTTACACTGTTGGTGGAATGCAAGTTGGTGCAGCCTCTTTGGAGAACACTGTGGAGACTCCTCAATAAATTAAAAATAGAGCTTCCCTATGACCCTGCAATTGCACTACTGGGTATTTACCCGAAAGATACAGATGTAGTGAAAAGAAGGGCCATCTGTACCCCAATGTTTATAGCAACAATGGCCACGGTCGCCAAACTGTGGAAAGAACCAAGATGCCCTTTAACGGACAAAAGGATAAGGAAGATGTGTACGTATTGGAGATTTTTCTTGCTTCCTGATGTAGGCATGTATTGCTATATATGTCCCTTTTAATACCTCTTTTTTTTTACTTCCCAAAGGTTTTGGATCATCGTGTTTTCATTTTTCATGGTTTCAATGCACTTTTTAATTTCTTTTTATTTCCTGATTGACGCTTCATTCTTTAGTAGGATGTTCTTTATCCTCCACATATTTGTGGACTTTCCAAATTTTTTTCTTGAGATTGACACCAAATTTCATAGCATTCAATAGGCATTGTATGATTGCAGTCTTTTTGTACTTATTGAGCCTGATATGGGACCTAGTATGTAATCTATTAAGGGGAATACCCCTTGTGTACCTAAAAAGAACGTGTGTTCTGTTGTTTTAGAATGAAATGTTTTGAATATATCTGGTAAGTCGATCTTGCCCACTGTGTCATTTAATGTCATTGTTTCCTTGATGAATTTCTACTTAGATAATCTGTCTATTCCTGTAAGTGAGGTGTTAAAACCCCCTGCTATTATTAGTACCAATGAGTTCCTTATGTTTGTCACTAATTGTTTTACACAAATGGGTGCTTCCAAATTTAAGGCATAAATATTTGCATTTGTTAGATCTTCTTGTTGGATAAATCCCATTATTATGATACAGTCACCTTCTTCATCTCTTTTTAAAGTCTGTTTTAAAATCTAGTTTGCCTGGTAAAGTATGGCTATTCTAGCTTTCTTTAGTCATCCTTCTGGGTTCTAAAAATTTCTCCATCCCCTCACTGTCAATCTGTAGGTATCTTTAGGTCTAAAATGAGTCTCTTGTAGGCAACATAGATGGGTCTTTTTAAATCCATTCTGATACCTTATGTCTACTTTTTTGTTTTATTCAAATTCAAGTAAGTTAACTGGTAATGTATTTTTAATGGGGGGGGGTAGAATTAAGTGATTCATCAGTTGCAATAACGCCCAGGGATCATTACATCAAGTGCCCTTCTTAATGTCCATCACTATTTACCCCATCCCCCTACCAACATCCCCTTCCCCAGGCAACCAAGTTTGTTATCAGTAGTTAAGAGTAGTTGTTAAGAGTAGTTAAGAAAATGCATTTGTAATACTGTATGCAGTTATTGAAAAAATCCACATATAAGTGGAACTCTGCAATTCAAACCTGTGTTGTTCAAGAGTGAAGTGTACAGCAGTTCTACATAATTATTGGCTGAGGTCTGCTCTTGGTGGGTAGGTGTGTCCTCAGTTCCCTGGCACTTCTGACCTCACCTGAAGGAGGACAGAATGGGTTCTGTAGCCAAAGAGAAAACAGGTTCTGCCTGTAGGAATTATGAAAGGTTTCCATGAGGGAATATATGTACTTTGTTTTCTTCTTTTTGCTTCTGGAACTCATGTGATATAATGTTATTATGCTTTATGGAGTCACTGAAGTCTCTAAATTTACTTTTGTGATCCAGGAATTCTCTTTTCCTATTCTGTGAAGTTGCATGGTTTTCCATAATTTATCTCTATACAGCTAATTCTTCCTCTGCTTCTTCCATCCTTGTGGTCATTACACTCAATCAGATTCAAAACTCAGGTATTCCATTTTTCATTTTGACCTGATTAGTTTCTAGCTCTTTTATTTCAGTGGTGAGGGACCTCTTGATGTCTTTTAAGCTTTTCTCAAACATAGCTAGTATCCTTAGTATGATTGCTTTAAATTCTGCATAAGGCTTATTTTATCTGTTTTGATTAGATCCCTGGCTGTGACCTTTCCTTGTTATTTCTTTTGGGATGAATTCTTCCATCTTGGCATTTTGTTTAGGTCTCTGTGTTCTTCTGTATATTTGCAAAGCCTATGACATTTACTATTCCTGAAAGTAATGGCTTTATGAAGAAGAGGTCATATGCTGTCCAGGACCTGGCACTTAAGGAAGTGTCTCTGGTGTCTGCTGTGTATAGTCTGGGGCTGTGTTTTGGCTGCTCTTTCCCACAGCCCAGTCTTCTGCAGTTTCTCCTTGCCTGTATTGGGGAATATCAGGACCTTGGCCAGAGTATGGTGAGTTTTTACTTAGTGTGCTCTGGTTTGCTTGTTAAAAAAGACCTGATGCTATTTGCATTAGGGCTGAAGTTTTGCAGAACTCTATGGTCAGTAGATATGGTATGTGCAGGGGATTGTGCTGTTCTTTGGGTGGGGATGAACCCACTGCTGTGGTTCTCAGGCACACTTGTCCAAGAAAAGCAGTGCTAGCAGAGCTTGGGTGGGGGTGCTCTTTGATGTAAACAGTTTAGGCCACCAGTGTTGGCACTGTACTACTTACTGAAGTTAGTTTATGCTGAACAGTGTGGGAGGGAAATGGCACTAGCCTTTTTCCTTGTCACCAGAGAGGGGAGTTCACACCTGCTTCTATCCAAGAAGCCCTCACACAAATGCATACAGCTGACCCTTATGTGTCTCAGGGATCCCTTAAATCACTGTCTTCATACTGTTTGTTCCTGGGCCATCTGTCTTCCTGGCAGTCCAGTGCACCTTGTGCTCTTTCCCAGGCAGGCCCACTGAGTTTTAAAACTCCAAACTTTAAGGACCTGGCATGGCATGGTGCCCACTTGTTCTCTGTGACAGGATCTTGTCATGTTGGACCTACTGCAACATGACCCAGAGAGGCAATCACATCAAAGCACAGGAGCATGGGTTTTGCACAGCAAAGCACATCAAAGAAACAGTGTCCAGGTTAACGACCCTCAGTAAGTACTTCTTCACCTGTGCTGAAGGGTGGTGTTAGGAAATGATGCCCAGGCTCTATTCTCCATGAAGAGGCCATTTCATCTTACCCAGGTCACTCCAAGAAGGAGGAATCATCTCTCTGAGTGTCCGGGAGATTCTCAGTTCATGCCTTTTGCCACCGGGCTATCTGCCCACCTTCTCCACAGGAGCACAGCAATGCCCCCAGGGCTCCACGCCAACCATACCACAGACCTTTATAACTCCAGTCTTTGAGCCCCCACTGTTGTAAAAATTCACAGAAAGCAACCTCTTTCTTTCTTCCAGTCAATGGCTTTGGGAAAGTATTTTCCTTGTGCAACCCCCTGTGTGCTCCTCTTTCCTTATCTTATTCTCTCTCTCTTCTTTCTTTCTCTCACCTTTCTCTGTGACAAGGGCTCACTTCCCTCCACAGCACCCGTGATTCGTTTCTCCCCGAAACTACAGCTCTGCTCCCCCACTTGCAGGATAATGCCCTCTTTTCTCCCTCTAGTTGTGTGCAGTGTGTTCTGTCAATCCTCAGATAGATCCTTTGGGTATTCACAATGATTTGCTATTAATCTAGTTGTGTTTCATGGTCAAAGAAAGCTTAGGGTTCTCCTACTACTCTATCATCTTAGCTATCCACCACTGGTATCTGCTTTTGTTTTTTGTTTTTTGTTTTTTTTTTTTAAGATTTTATTTATTTATTTGACAGAGATCACAAGTAGGCAGAGAGGCAGGCAGAGAGAGAGAGAGAGAGGAGGAAGCAGGCTCCCTGCTAAGCAGGGATCTCATGTGGGGCTCAATCCCAGGACCCTGGGATCATGACCCGAGCTGAAGGCAGAGGCTTTAACCCACTGAATCACCCAGGTGCCCCTGGTATTTGTTTTTAGCTAAGTGCTAAGTGTGGTGATTCTTTGAGCACAGTCTAGGATAATGTTGTCAACAATATCTCAATGGCTATAATATGATGAAGACAAAATGTATATACATATTCTTTTTTTTAATAATCATTTTTTTAATTTATTTTCAACATAACAGTATTCATTGTTTTTGTACCACACCCAGTGCTCCATGCAGTCCGTG
Organism: Lontra canadensis; assembly: GCF_010015895.1. Classification (NCBI taxonomy): domain Eukaryota; kingdom Metazoa; phylum Chordata; class Mammalia; order Carnivora; family Mustelidae; genus Lontra; species Lontra canadensis. Next base: position 9,726,793 of record NW_022631074.1, on the reverse strand, counting down.
CTCTCTCTAATACCCACCACCTGGTTCCCCCAACCTCCCACCCCACAACCTCTTCAAACCCTTCAGATTGTTTTTCAGAGTCCATAGTCTCTCATTGTTCACTTCCCCTTCCAATTTCCTCCAACTGCCTTCTCCTAACTCCCCATGTCCTCCATGCTATTTGTTATGCTCCACAAATAAGTGAAACCATATGATAATTGACTCTTTCTGCTTGACTTATTTCACTCAGCATAATCTCTTCCAGTCCCGTCCATATTGCTACAAAAGTTGGGTATTCATCCTTTCTGATGGAGGCATAATACTCCATAGCGTATATGGACCACATCTTCCTTATCCATTTGTCCGTTGAAGGGCATCTTGGTTCTTTCCACAGCTATATGTAGAAGAATGAAACTCGACCATTCTCTTACACCGTACACAAAGATAAACTCAAAATGGATAAAAGACCTCAACATGAGACAGGAATCCATCAGAACCCAAGAGGAGAACATAGGCAGTAATCTCTTCAATATCAGCCACAGCAACTTCTTCCAAGATATGTCTCCAAAGGCAAAGGAAACAAAAGTGAAAATAAACTTTTGGGACTTCATCAAAATCAAAAGCTTCTGCACAGCAAAGGAAACAGTCAACAAAACAAAGAGGCAACCCACAGAATGGGAGAAGATATTTGCAAATGACAGTACAGACAAAAGATTGATATCCAGGATCTATAAAGAACTCTTCAAACTCAACACACACAAAACAGATAATCATATCAAAAAATGGGCAAAAGATATGAACAGACTCTTCTCCAATGAAGACATACAAATGGCTATCAGACACATAAAAAAATGTTCATCATCACTAGCCATCAGGGAGATTCAAATTAAAACCACATTGAGATATCACCTTACACCAGTTAGAATGGCCATAATTAGCAAGACAGGAAACAACATGTGTTGGAGGGGATGTGGAGAAAGGAGAACCCTCTTCCACTGTTGGTGGAATGCAAGTTGGTGCAGCCTCTTTGGAGAACAGTGTGGAGATTCCTCAAGAAATTAAAAATAGAGCTTCCCTATGACCCTGCAATTGCACTACTGGGTATTTACCCCAAAGAATCAGATGTAATGAAAAGAAGGGCCATCTGTACCCCAATGTTTATAGCAGCAATGGCCACGGTTGCCAAACTGTGTATATACGTATTCTAAAAGAGGTAATATGAATTCTTTTAAATCTCCAAGTAAGAAAATCAGTATGTTCATAAGAAAGGGTGTTTATGTTATAATAACCACCCCTTTAAATTACTTTAAATCCATTAAATTACTTTAATCCACCTTCAGCACAAGTCCAGACTACTGGATGAACTTAGCATTGTGATGTCGTCCTCTACAGGTAAAATTCATTAAGAAATTCACACATAATTTCATAGTTTACTTTTTAAAAATTTGCAGAATAACTTGTCTAAAATGTCGGTTTTGCAGAGATATATATTTTTGGTCTTTCCCAACATGACGCTGAATTGACAAAAATGATGTACATAGATGAAAAATTCTGAAATAGAAAAAGAATAGGGACACACCAGTGAACAGAAGATTTTAGTGAATTTCTGAAAGGCGTAAATTGGTCAAAAGTTTAACAAAAGAGACATAGGGCAGTGGAATCTGTCGATGAGACATGAACAAGAGAAGGCTACAGTGGGAGTCTGAGTTTTCTGAGACCCCCAAATCCTATCCCACACTCACCCAACCTAATGTAGGACCAGTCGGTATATACACCACACTCATATACTCATGGATTGATGTAAACTGCTTCATTTAAAGGAAAAAAAAGTTGGGGAAACAGATATTTATGGTTATAAAAGAAATACACACCAGTTGTTTTTATTGCCAATACAGACTTTGGGTCATCATGTTACATGAGCAAGCAAAAATGTAGATAATTTAAGAAAAAAAATCAGCACAATGGAATATTACATAGCAATAAGAATTAAACCACAGACCTATACAATAACATGGATTCTCTAGTGAAAAGTAGTAACAATGTCTGGACTCTGCTGTATTCACCCCCTTTCCCTGGACTTGAAGGTATCTCTCAGAGAAACAAACACATAGCCGTTGACCTGTTCTAATCTCATGATCAGAAACTCCAGAAATACATATTAATATTTGTTTTAAATGCTTTCCTGTTTTGTATCTTTAAACAAACACCTAATTGAAGAGCTTCTCCCTGAGGTTGTGCTGTACTCTGTCCCTGGGGCTAATTCTCATGATAAGAAGAATAAGAATGATTCACTTTAGGTGTATGATACTCGTGATTGTCCTGGAAGAAGTTCAAGAAGGTGAACTGGCGTGTCGCGGGCACTCCAGGCCAAGTAATCACGCAAGACTCATTACAGTATGAGAATGAGTGATGCATTCTCACTTCATTTGAAATATTTGTGCTGTCAGTTTCATTTTCAATTTACATATGTTTTGTAAATAGTTATTTACTAACTCATGGGTTTCAGTCACTGTGCTAAACACCACAAAAAATTGGAAGAGTACTAGGGCTTCTAAAGTGTAATTTAAGGAAGTGTATAAGCTAAAAGTGAGTATTACACAAGAGCATTTGTGACCTAAAAGAATAAAGGAAATATACAATGCCTCAACCAATACCTCTTTGAGGTAATCTGGAAATACATCAAGAAAGCTATAACATTTAAGATAGATCTTGAAGAAATTGACCCATGTCAATTATAAGTGAAGGTGGGTGCAATCCAGAAAGGATTATTTGTAGAAAGACCTGTATCAACAAAACAGTGTATCTAAGAAGAAAGAGTCCAGAAGGATTTCAGTTAACTCATTTCAGCATAACACAGACTCCATTAGGCATGTTTTAGGAGACTTCAGAGTGAAATCAAGGTTTTGGGGGGATGAATCTCACGTAATGCCAGAGAGAACAAGTGTATATGTCCACAAACATACACAGATATTAAAGTTGTGCATAAAATGACTTTAGGACTGAAATCATTAACACTAGGGCATTTATAACTGCAAAAATTATTTAAAACTAGTCAATACAAGAGCGTCAAAGTGACTCAGTCAGTTGGGTTTCTGACTCTTGATCTCACCTGAGGTTTTGATCTCAGGGTCGTTAGATCAGCCCCTGTGTTGGGTCGCACACTAGCCGTGGAGCCTACTTTAAGATGACAACAACAGCAACAACAACAGTGGCATCTGGGTGGCTCAGTTGATTAAGCTCATTTGGTTCTGCCATCGGCTCAGATCATAATCCCAGAGTCATGGGTTATAGCCTTGCATTGGACTCCCTGTGGGGTGGAGAGTCCACTTCTCCCTCTGCTCATCTACCCTACTCCTGTGTGCTCTCTCTTCCTCAAATAAATAAATAAAGTCTTTAAAAATTATTTATAATAACAACAACATACTAATCAACACATAGCAAATATATAATCTACCAGGGATATATACAATCTATATAATATGTATATAAGTATTTTTGTATATCATTCATTTTGTACATATATGTATATGAATAAAATATGCATATGCATATATAGAGTTCTAGGTACATATGCCATATATAATAGTCTAGTAGATATGACAATCCATTAAAAAGTTGCTGAAGTGGGATATTATTTAGACAATGTTTTAGAAGTAAGAATATCAATAGGATGTAGAAGAAGTAACAAGATTACAGCAAATGGCAGAAATGAGCAGTCCTAGTGTGAAGACCTCAGTTATAACAGTAGAATGGTGTGGGTAATCAGTGGTGAGAGAGGAAGGGCAGAGGTAAACCTGAAGTCTGATCACTCATTATACTTTTTGGTCTCTGTTCACTCAAATACAACCCTGACTCCAATGTGGAATGAATGTAATGTGAGTCTTTGGGGTACATAGCTGTATGGTTGTCAGATATATCATATTCAAATTCTTTTTTAAAGTAATTACACTATTTCAATGCTTACTGCATTTATGAAGCCAATTGAAACATGCAAGCATGTGAAATATTTTGTTTCCTTTTAAATTATTTTTATGTCATGAATGCTTGATTAAAATTCCCTCTATTTTTGACTTCATATACATATATTTGTTTTGTAATCTCACCTTAAGTCATTTAAACATTAGGACAATTACAACCACAAAAAAATGAACACTAATCAACACCTAGCAAAAATGAAATCTGTACAGTTTGTCATTCTAGTGAAACAAGAACAAATAATAATGTGAATTCTAAGAATTTCTCTTCAATATTTTCCTCAATGAATCTATGGCTTTCTTATTCCTCAAACTGTAGATAATTGGATTTAACAAGGGAATTATGATAGTGTAAAATAGAGAGTCCATCATATCTTGGTCTTCTGATTGTGTAAATACAGGGCGCACATACATGAAGACAAGAGCACCGTAGTATAAGGAGACAGATAAGAGATGGGCTCCACAGGTAGAGAAGGCTTTCTTTATGCCTTGTAGAGACTTCTTTTTTAAGATTGTAGAGAGAACTAGTGTGTAGGAGACAAGAACTATCAGAATGGTGAACATCTGTATTGACCCAGCAAAAACAAATACTATCAGATAATTGATAGAAGGGTCAGTGCAAGAAATCTTAAGCTATGGTATAATGTCACAGTAAAAGTGATGTACTATTATGGAATTGCAGAAGGTTAATCTGAATAAGAAAGAACTATGAATTATGGCATGAAGAAGGCCACCTGAGAGTGACAAAACTAACAAGCGGATGCACAGTGTATTTGACATAATCACTGGATAATGTAATGGTTTGCAAACGGCCACATAGCGATCATATGCCATTATTGCCAGCAGAAAGCATTCCACTGTTATACTCACTGCAAAGGAAAAAAATTGTATCATGCATTCTGAAAGAGATATCATTTTAGTCTTGGCAAAAAAGTTGACCAGCATCTTGGGGGACACTGTGGATGATATCCAAGCATCCACAAATGCCAAACTCCCAAGAAATAAGTACATGGGGATGTGAAGCTGAGAGTCATTCCATATGAGAGCAATTAGGCTAAGGTTCCCCACAATGGTGAGAAGATAGATAACCAAGAGCATTAGGAACAAGGGGATTTGCCACTGCGGTTCATATGTGAGTCCTGTGAGAATCAAATCTGTCAGCAATGTTGCATTTCCAAGGCCTTTTCCATGTTCCTTTTCCATATCCTCACGGAGTGTTGCCTGAAATGACATTTAGTAAATTGGAAAAAAGTCACTCAATTTATAACATGAAAATATAGAAAGGAGAGTTGAAATAAAACTATGCACATCAAAATACCATCTAAATTTTGTGTATTGTCTCTATATTGATTGGAGTCTACTTTGAGGGCTTTGAAATGAGTGCAATTATTTCAAATTTTAAAATGTGCAGCAATGAACAGAATTAGAAAAATGAAATACATTGTAGTACATCCTAAATTTATAGGACAGGATCTGCATAATTTGGAAATTTTATGTTTGGGATGTGGGTATAGGGTAAAGGGAAAAGGATCTTGAAGGGCCTCAGTAATAAAATGAGTTAAATGGCATGTGGAGGATCATGAACATTATTCATTAGGGAAGAAGCATGCACCCAAAGTAAGAGAAAAGAGTAGTACTGGTAGATTCTTTTTAAAATGAATATATGGAGGTATAGAAAATAGGCTGCAGAGAGTTTGAAATTAGGGTCAGGAATACTAGTAAAAGAATTACTACTATTCGGTGTTCTCAAACCAGAACCTATAGAAAAACGTCAAATCTCTATTTTGCATAAAATATCCTCCAGATCACACATTCTGGGGAAAGTTTTATGCAAAATATAGATTTGAGGTTTTACTGTAGACATTGATTTAGTGAGTCAATTATTAAGGCTAATAATCTGTATTCTCTTTGAACTCTAAGTGAACCAAACACATATGACATGGCTAATCTGTGTGTGAAATGACATTGAGATTGGTGGGAAGATGAAGGGACAGATGGAAAGTGTTCAGAAGGTAGATGCAGTGCCTCTCTGATATGTTGCAGGGTTATTCAGTGAAGAATGGAATCATCACTTGGCAACTGGGTAGATTCTCATCAAAATTTGATTGAGTACTCAGACGTAGTGGCCAGTTTGTGGACATCCAGTGCATGTGTACTTTGTAGTTTGACTCTACTGCAAATCATGAATTTAAAATCATTGGGGTAGATTGAAGGCATAGTTATGTATGACCTATGTATTGGAGAATGCATAAATGAAGAGAATGGTGAATAACTAAACTGACAATGTATATTAAAGTGGAGTGAAGTTATAGATCTCCTTTAGATAGCCAAACTGATCCTCTTTTCTACCACAGAATTTTGATGCCAGCAAACTCTACCACCCATTGTAGGACCCAAAAGTGCTACAGTTGAATTTCTTATCTCCCTGACAACTAGGGTGAGGGGACATGATGTAGATTTGGCAACTCTACATCACTTACACTAGAGTTGAAATTTGGAATGAGGGAGGAAAGGGGACAAGGACAAAAGATAATTTGAATTGCAAAGGCAGCCAAGGCACAAGATGAAGGTTCCAATAAATGCACACTGCATCCACACCAGTGACTCTGTCCATGAGAATAATGACATTCTCACATAGCAGGGTGACAACAGCCCTCACAGAGTCAAAGTTGGAATATAATTTTTGCTATTGGCAGATGACCATGCTTGCTTCTGTTCCTGCCCGTTTTTTCTCAGCAGAGTCCTTTAATTTCCGAGCATTTCCATGTTAGATTCCATTCCAAAAAATAATTTCTTGTTGAAACTAATAGTTCTGACTTGCAGCGAATAAAGACAGGGAGAGACCAGGAAAGGATAGTGAGCAGAATGATCAAGATGAGTGTCATGAACACAAAGAGAGGAAGATAGTCAAGAACATCAAAGAAAATTATGGTACCAATCACTAAAATAAATGCTTTGGTAGGATAAGGAGTGAACAGTTGTGATTAAGCATGGAAACTAAGAGATGGCTTTAGTGAGAGCAATTTCTGTCCTGTGATGCAGTGGAGGCCAGAGCATAATGAGCAGTGAGTGGGAA